>NC_136797.1:19458289-19505789 GCF_951216825.1 Electrona antarctica
GATTGGCTATTTTAACTATTCAAAAATGTTTTTCAAAATAGTAAAAAAAACGACAAAGTAGTTTAGGGATAAGGGGTTTTGCATGGATGAAAATAGAGCCCTATAGCTGTCTGACACACACACACACACACACACACACACACACACACACACACACACACAGGGAGGGAGGGAGGGAGGGAGGGACGGACGGACGGACGGACGGACGGACGGACGGACGGACGGACGGACGGACGGACGGACGGACGGACGGACGGACGGACGGAGTGCAAAACATACTCTCCCCATGACTTCGGCCTGGTGGAAGGTCCCTCTCGATTGTTGATTCATTCTATGGAAGGTATGGGGCTCCTTGGAGATTCCTTATCTTGTTTTGTCATGGATGGAAATAAAGCTGGGGCTGGGCATAGTATGCCTGTTGCATAATCGCATATTTCCTTTCTGTTAGATGAAAGGATGGTGAGTTCATGGAATTTGAGACTGATCGAGGGTAGCTACTGGGACATAAGTCGGGACTTGATCACCCTGGCTGGGTCACCTGAGTGAGGGGTATGATGTTGTGAGACCCGAAACCCCGATGACCTTGGGATACATCACTGAGGATACGTCCCAGGTGCATCCATGCGATGTTTTATTTGTTCGTAAAGTACAAAGCTTGTTTCACATATTGACTATGAAAGATTATGCAGATGGTTAATGCCTTGTGAGGAATTTGAAGGACAGCGGCCCCCATATCCGTCCAATTTGTCATGAAAGCAGTTAGAGCCGACATCCAAAGCATGATCCGTCAGTCTATGGAAGCAATAGTCCACTGATTGGTTTCCTTATGATCTGAACTTTGGGATGCCATGTTTCTCATCAGCAGAGTCCATATAAAATCAAGGCTGGGCAGGCTTGATCTGTGGCTCTAGGAGTGGATTTGTGGTGTAAGTAAGTAATGGCTAATCCAGCAAGTCTATAAACCAATAAATCAAAGTGGTTATTAAAACAGGTCAAGGTGGAGGTAGTTGAGAATCAATACATGGAGGTCTGGAGATTGACCACACTGAGGTGAGCAAGCATAAATGTATTGTAGAATATGCTTAAATTCCTAGAGAGAGAGAGAGAGAGAGAGAGAGAGAGAGAGAGAGAGAGAGAGAATTCATTACCCACAGTTATGTGGAGCAAACATTTACCTTTCTGCAGGATAATTAACAAAGGCTTAGTGGTTAACCATTGTATTGACACCAGTGAGCAAATGTGTAATTTTGTGTACACTATATGAATATACAATTAGGCTGCATCAGGAAAACAGGGAAATTCTTCATCATTCATCAGGTTTGATATTATTCTTTAATCCCTCCACATTGGGCTAATTATGTCGATACAGCCGTCCAATTCTAATGAGAGTCTAAATGATAGCACAGCCAGAGGAGGTGGCAGACCTTTCATCTGTCCTGATTAGACATTAGAAGCTGCTAAAAAGAGAATACATTTTCCCTCATTGCCAAAGGCCTAATCAATAGAATGCAGAACAACAGTTGGACAGTCATAATGTACAGCACTGACAAAGAGTGAAATGGCGTCTTTCCCGCTTAAGCCCTATGTACGTAACTTATTGTGCAACGAATAACGAAAATAGCCACAGTGCATTTGCTACAAGCTCACAGCACACTTTGTTGCATAGTAGTGGTTCAAACAATGAAACCATGAAAGTAAAAACAAAGTGTATTGCAATTGCTTTGAGTGAAATCATCCATGGGTCTGAGGTGGTTCAAATGTCAGGGTGCTGTGACTGCAGCTGTAGCTGAGTGCGTGCCATCTGATAATCAGAAGTTTGCTGTTTTGCCTCCCGGACCACGACCATGTATCGAAGTAGAGTTACTACCACCACCCCATACAGAAATCTGATTGTATTAAACAACGTCAAACTCACCAACATTGCAGCTGTACGAAAAGATTGAATTATCCGCTTTCTATCCGCAAAGTGTTTGTTTCATAAAAATCCACTGTAGACATGTTATGAGCTACTTTCTTTCCTTGCAAGTGATTATTACAAGTGTTGCAGTTTGGAAGTGCTTATTAGATACCACTCAACTGCCCTGCGTACCACCTGTTTTGAATTTGCACATAATGCAGGAGGCAGCAGGACGTTGCTTTACTGAAAACGAGTGCAAATGGTCAATTAAGACAGTTTTTTGTGCTTCCGTCTCTTCTCATCCCACTATAGCAACTGGTGTATAGGAAACATGAGTAGCGTCGAAACTCTTCTCTTTAGCACCAAAACATGTTTGTCGACTACCTTTTTTCACTGTCAAACCAAAATAAATACTAAGCTATGTAATGATGAATTACAAAGACTAAATTGACAATTTCGTCAACAAATAAAATCAGACCCGCCTGAAGTGAGTGGTACTGTACTGTACTGTACTGTACTGTACTGTACTGTACTGTACTGTACTGTACTGTACTGTACTGTACTGTACTGTACTGTACTGTACTGTACTGTACTGTACTGTACTGTACTGTACTGTACAAGCCCTCCTCCCTGGCCTGTGTGTGTCTGTGTGTTAGGCTGTGACACTTGGTGGTGAACAAAGGCTATATATTTTCGTGCTCGGACACAGGCACAGACACAGGGACCCAGGGGGACACACACGGCTGTCTATAGGAGTCGTTGCACCACTCAAAAACTAGACTAAAATGTTAGGGAGGGACTAGTGGAGAAGAGATCTAGTAGAACTAATTTGGTTGCACTCGGGTGTTGCCCTCTGAAGATGGCAGATCTAAAAGCTCACAACACATCGGGCACAAAATGGTCAGCGTAGCCCGCAGGGCATCCAAATGGTCAGCAGCGGTGTGTGTGAAGGTGTGTGTGTGCGTGCGTGTGAGTGCGCGTGCGCATGTTGAGAGACTTGACAGCTGTGTTGGATAAGACAGAGGAGTGTGAATGATATCATTTCGGAATGGCCAGGCTGCCACCTCCGTACGAGGAATTGGAATCCGTTTTTCACCCATCTGTTCTTTCGTATTTCTAGAGATGTGCTTGCCAGAGCAACACCACAATGTAAAATGCTGAGTGTTCGTTTGATCCTTACATGTTATTTTTTTACAATCTCAGTTAAATGAACACTCAGGACTTCACTGTGTAAGCACTTCTTATCCCTCTCTTGTGTTGTGTGATTGAAAACTGCATTTTTATCCCTGCTTTTGAACAACTTCAATGTGCACTTCCCACTTACCTACTTACCATCTGATTTGCTTTTTTAAAAGACTTTCTCACTCGCCTACTTACTCACTCCTACTTACTCACTCACTTTTGTATTCACTTTCTTGCTTACTTTACAGTATCAACTTGTTTTTTATTCACATAATTATTTACAGTACTCACCTTTTTTTTGTTTGTTAATTGCTTTACTTAATCTGTTACTTGCCAGTCAGTCAGTCAGTCAGTCAGTCAGTCAGTCAGTCAGTCAGTCAGTCAGTCAGTAGCCTCGGAAACCCAGACGTTTTTATTTCCAAGGAGAAAAAATATATATATTCGGCATACAGTAGCGCAAACGTCGGTATCTCTCTGCTGATTTCTGATAGTCTGCACCTTTGTTAAATTGACGCAGACACGCACACACACACACACACACACACACACACACACACACACACACACACACACACACACACACACACACCTCTCTCTCTGTCGCTCTAATTAATTAGTCTCATGTCCTGCAGCTGTGTCTAGTTTGTCCCGGTGGATCCTGCCGGGAGCTGCCTATGCCATAGAAAGCATAGGTGAGTTCCAGTCTAGTCAGTCAGTCACTAGGCTCTACAATGGGAAATTATTTAACCAAACATTTCGATCTAGAGCTCCGCCAACATTGATTTATGGTTGTTTCCTCTTGACGGCCAAGCTACACCAGGCTTTTCTCGCGCGTTTACCCTAAACGCGCGGCCCGCGCGTGCGTTTTTTAAAATAGGACTGGACCTAAATTAAACGCACGCGCGGGGGTAAACGCGCGCGTTTTGTGCGTGAAAAGCCTGGTGTAGCGTGGCCGTTACCTGCTTCATTTGACAGGCATGGTCGCTGGTCTGAGATCTGTGAGAGAGAGAGGAAAGAGGTGGGGTTCCTTCTAAAGGTTCATTTGGTGTTAAATTACATAATCGCTTGCAGTGTTGTTACTTATTTTCAAAAGTAACTTAGTTACTTTACTGATTAATTACACCAAAAAGTAATGTAGTAACTTTTTAGTTACTTTTAAAAAAAGAAGAAGAAAGAAAAGGGCTCCCACTCCCAGGCCATTAATGCCCTTATAGCCTTCATTCCAATACTCTTATTGATTATAATACCAGGGGGGACTGGTGGTGATTTTGATGACGCTATGTAGGCCTATCAATAGGCGGGCGGGCGGGCGGTCGGGCAGTGTGTGTGTGTCTCTCTCTCACACACACGCTTGCCGTGGGAGTTGCGGGACCGACATGTGCACGCACATTTTTCCATCCCATTTGCCATGCCAGGGGACGAGGTGGACTGCCGTTGGATGAGTCTGGGTCTGCACACAGCTTACATTGAAACGTTCTTTTCTTTGTGCTCCACCAAGGTGAAGTAGTGAGAACATATCCATTTGGAGAAACACAATGTAGGCACCGCTCCGCCGCCGCCATGGCGGTCTTAGAAAACAGTAACACAAACACACCCACAGCGCGTCTTTGAGCCACCGCACGGTTGTTGGACTATTGGAATAGTGGGATTGTTGGTTGTCTGAGTATTGACTGTCGGACAATTGGTTGTCGGACTATTGGTTGTATTGGCTGTCGGACTACTTGTTGTGGGACTATTGGTTGTCGGACTATTGGAATAGTGGGATTGTTGGTTGTCTGAGTATTGACTGTCGGACGATTGGTTGTATTCACTGTCGGACGATTGGTTGTCGGACTATTGGCTGTCGGACTATTGGTTGTATTGGCTGTCGGACTATTTGTTGTGGGACTATTGGTTGTCACTTGTCGGACTATTGGAATAGTGGGATTGTTGGTTGTCTGAGTATTGACTGTCGGACAATTGGTTGTCGGACTATTGGCTGTCGGACTATTGGTTGTATTGGCTGTCGGACTATTTTGTTGTGGGACTATTGGTTGTCGGACTATTGGAATATATTGGTTGTCGGTGCTACACCGTAGTCTGTACTGCACTGTGCTCTGTGCTGGTGTTACACTAAAAACTCAGCTTCCCATCATGCACCTGTCAGAGTCTGAAGCTCAACAAGCCACAACAAGCCAACAAGCCATCTGTCACCTGTTGGTACCATAGAGTTATAAAGGATAGAGTGCGGACAGCCCCGCCCCCTGCTATTCATTTAGATGGAAGTTGCTCAGTGGTGTTTTGAAGCACCCGAAAGAACTGTCTACTTCTGCATTTTTTAGATTTGGACAAGTGCTCGGAAGTGCTCAATGTTAAACTCCAGCTGCACGGGGCAATCACTCAATTGAAAATGCAAATTTGAACAGGCATAGCTCATAAACCGCTTGACCGCCAGAAATGTGCGTCTCCTCATGCTTTCATGTTCTGACACTTTTGACCTCTGACCTTTAAACCACCCACCATTTTAAATTATATGAAAAACAGTTCAAATCTATCTCCTCCTGGGATCTTTGAGTGAAAAAGTGAAAAAATGAAGGTTTTATGAGCCAATTACTTTAATACTTACTTATCCTCTTCGTCCCGGTTGGGGCATCATACGCTGCCACTGGATCCTGTCTCGTGCTTTGGCCTGTGCTTTGTCCCAGGTAAGACCCATCTCCTTCAGCTCCATCATCTCTGTCAGCTGTTCTTTGGTCTGCCTCTCTCTCTTTCTTTTCCCAATTGGGGTCCATCTCAAAGCAACCTTGGGTACCCTTTCGTTGGGCATCCTCAATAGATGACCGAGCCATCTTAATCTGCGTCTCTTTATCTCGCTGCCCGTCTTTTTATAAAGTTCGTCATTTGTGATTTTGTTTGGCCAGAAGATTTAGCATAAGCAGCTATTATGGAAGACGTCAACCTTTCTCATATCCTCTTTGGTTTCTCTCCAGCACTCAGAGCCATATAGCAGGACAGCCTGAACATTACTGTTGTAGAGCCTGAGTTTGGTTTTGAGGCTATATTGTTTGGACTTCCAGATGTTGTGAAGTTGGCTGAAAGCCAATGATCCTGTCTTATTGGTGCTTGCAGCTATATTGAGAAATTATAATTGTAGCACTCAGGAGGACTGTGTGTGTGTGTGTGTGTGTGTGTGTGTGTGTGTGTGTGTGTGTGTGCGTGTGCGTGCACGCGCAGCCATCTGTCCTGCTGGCTGGCTCTCCAGTGTGTAATGGTCCTTCTGAATACTGTGTATTGTGAGAGGCTGTGTACTGATGCATGCGAGGTTGAGTTGCCCACATTGCAGCAGCCCGACATCAGCTCCACTCGCTCTGTCAGCTGGTCACACAAAACTACTGAGAGAGAGAGAGAGAGAGAGACATTTATACCATACCCATTAAGAAGACCTGAGGTCGATTCTACAAATGCCCTTTAAATCGGTATTATACCCATAGCCACCATTTTAGAAAACAAAAAGACTAGAATAACGCTTCAGACAATTTCTTTGCTAAATTATTCACATGGTTCTATCCATTGGCAAATCATTGCTTTGTTATAACAGTCATTTTACCCGATGTGTCGAACTCTTACTTTGACCAACAAAGTATAAAAAAAGTGTAAAAGAATGTTTTCTACTTCCCCATATGTGCTTCCCAACTTCACATGAAGAACAGAAAGGAAGCAAGCACTCTAGTAGAGTAATTCAACGTAATAATCTATCGGGTGCACGGTTCAGGTAGAGACAGTCCATAGAAAACCAGCACTCACTTTGTATCCAATAGGATTCTTGTTTATTTAGGTTTCCCCCAGCAGCAAACAAACGGACATTTCGGCCCAGAGGCCTTCCTCAGCGTAAATGAACAATGAAGACATATATGTGTCACTTATAGGCGACCTAGGTGCCACACACAAAACGGTCCGAGTGCACCACATATCTCTCTAGTCAAATACTACTAATTCCATCGTTACAAACGCACTATAATAAAATTGATCTTGAGTCTGTAACATAATATTGTCTGTTTGAATAGTATATTCCTTGACAGCCTGGTTGAAAGTAACGTTTCAGTCTCTGCACAAACCAGCGCAACTGGCCGCCTACCAGGCAGTCCATGTAATATGTCTCATGTTGGAGGAATCAGGATCTAGACTGTGCACAGAACATCTAGCTCATTCAGGTCCATGACCCAAAAAGCTAAAAGAAAGAAAATCTACACTCTGTCTCCAAAAACAAGATTTATTTCAGAGAGATGCACTATAATAACACAGACCAGTGGGCTCTTCAACGATCGAAACTGACATGCAGACCTTTTGGGAGTGAATTGTATTATTGGTACTCTACTAAAATGGAGTGATGATACTGTCATGGGTAACAGTTTTGTTTTTGCGCAATAGAATCCTGAGTCTTCATTTAACTCTGAGAGTGTACAAAAGGGTCTTTCTGCGTTCAATTACTCTAGCACTCAAGACATGTGGGATGCTGGTGCTCTCAAATCTCCCCATTCTATTTACACCTGTATCCAGGTGTGTGTGGGTGCGCGCGCGTGCGTGTGTGTGTGTGTGTATGGACACGCATGCACAAGTATTTGTGCATGCGACCTCCGCTGCAGTGTGGGCAAGAAATATAATACACATACACATACTACACATACTAATTGTCTGGTATTGGGTGGCATTTTGCTGCATAGATGTTTGCTGTAAACATTACATAACTCAAATTGCCACACACATGGAACACACAAGGGAAACACATACACGTGTCGTGAATGAGTGTCTCTGCGGCATCGGCTGCCAGCATTCTCGTCACGCGTGGCTGTAAGTGTTCCTTGTTATTTCCAGTAGGCAGAGGAAGGGCACAATAACCACCAGCAGAAGTGGCAGGGCTAGATACTTTTTAGACTTGATCGTACAATGCTGTTGCGTGCCAAAAATGGCCGATCTACAAGCTCGCTATTGAGGTCAGAGAGGTATAATTAGGCATTCAAGAAGAAACAAGACGAAAACATGGACATTTCAAAATCAATTTTGGATAGGTACTGGATCAAGAAATAGTCTAAGTTGCAGTTGAAACAGAAAACAGTACACAACACAAGAATTCTTAGATTATTTTGATATTAGACCATTCCCGTGAATGAATCCCCTGTGTTACGGACTGTTCTAAAGTCTAGGGGCAAACTGCCCGCAACATGTCTGATGTCTCTAACTGTAACACAACTGCTGTTTTATATTGTGTTCCTTGTTTTGGAGTGACATTTTACCTATGTCAGTATAACATAAAATATACTGATGTGCCTTTTGTTTATTGTGGACTGGAATGTGAATAATATATGATCTGCATGAGTTAAATGCATGAAAATTGTTTGGAGATGAGGAATATAAATTATATTGGTATTAAAGATGGCATCTCTCTGCATATGTAACTGAAGTCTGAGAGGAAGGGCGTTGTTGCTCGAAATGTCACTAGCAGATAAAGAATCCTTTTGATGGGAGCTATTTGGTGTGCAGATTTTTCTGTTTCAACTTAATATTGCCGGTTTCAACCTGGCTGCTGGCTAAACTAGACAGCCCTTGGTAAATACTCTAACCGAAGTCTTTGAATTCAGGTGCAACTGCCGAGTCCCGTCGTTGGCATGACCAAGGACATGTTGTGAGTTTGTGACAAACCTTTTATCCCTCAAAGAAGCAGGCACTCTTATGATGCTGAATATGTTGACATGATTATGCACGTTGGCAAGAAATATTAAAAATAACAAGCAGAGAGGACTTTCCGATTCCAGCGAGTGTTCTCGCCTCGCGCTTTAATCTTACGTATAAATAAGGAAACCTCTGTCCCTCGGTCACAGTCACTTAGCCCGTCAGTCACAGTCACTTTGTCCGTCAGTCACAGTCACTTTGTCACTCGGTTCCGCATTGTTTTCCTCAGTGGGTTTAGCAATTGATCTCTACTTGCACACGGACATTGGCAAGTAGCATAATGCAGACCTTGAGGAGGCCTGTTTTTCACTTCCCCAAAATTTAAGCTGTTCATTAGCGTTTTTCTGGAGAAAAAAAAGATTCTGCGTTTTGCCTATGGGATCTGTCATCATGGTGTTGGAACCTACAGTATGTTTGACATGTAGCCACAGTTTTTAAGGTAAACCACACCAATGCAACTCATTGAGTTGCAATGAGTTGCATTGGTGTGGTCTACCTTAAAAACCGTTTTGTCCCAACCCGACAAGGGATGGGAATTATCGATTAATTGATAGTTTTGATAAGCGTATCGATCGATTAACCGGTTAGCTGATGAGCAGCGTTTTTGTCAAACATAAAAATCTTCATTTTTCTGACACACCTTAATCAAATATTTATTTGACCATTGACGATACGGGGCCAGACAATGGCCCTGTATCGTCAACTCTATTTTCTCTCAAACAGTTGAGCTATTGTTTGTTGCATTGCCATTTTGCTTAACGTTTTTGTTTAATCGCATTCTTCTGAGTTCTGACTTCTCATTCAACATAGGTTGGCGGTTCTCATTTGATTTCCTGTGTTGTTGTTTTTCTTTTCTTTCCATTCGGAACCAATCAGAACTAAGTATTGCGCTGTCAGTCTGTCAGCCAACCAGAAACATGGTTTTGAACGTTGGTGGATTCGTCGTAGTAGAGAGCCCGCCTATTATATCCGGTCATTTGCACGCATACTAGGCACAGACGAATGTCCGTTTCCGTATCCGCTCTATACCGGATTTCCAAGAATTCCAACCTGCAAAGTGAACTGGTTCTGGTTCTGCTCGCACGCATGTGCACATTGACGCGAGTCGTGTGAGCCGAGGGGAGAGAAAAACCTGTGTCTCAGTCAGTGTTGTTTTTGGCATCAAATTTCTATTTTAGTTTTAGTCATAGTCTCTTGAATAGTTTTCACTTAGTTTTAGTCACATTTTAGTCACCTGGAATGTGTTAGTGTTAGTTTAGTTTTAGTCGACTAAATGTCATGAGACTTTAGTCGACTAAATCTACAGTTGATTTAGTCGACTAAAATGTGTTTTGGCAGGCCTTGATGCCGTCATAATGGCTGATTTTACATTTGCTGAAAATAGCCGATCTACAAGCTCACAACGCGTCGCGCTGCGACGCGTTGTGAGCTTGTAGATCGGCTATTTTCAGCATGCAACCAAGTGTAAAATGACTTATACTGGATCTCTTGTCCACTAGTCCCTTCCTAACATTTTAGTCTAGTTTGTATTTGTTGACTACATTGTCAGTATATTTAGTCTTAGTTTTAGTCATCACAGCTTAGTTTTCATTTAGTTTCCATTTAGTTTTTGTCAGTGGAAAAAGTTAGTCGACGAATAATTTTCGTCTTAGTTTTAGTCGACGAAAACAACACTGACTGACACACTGTTACAATAATTCAGAAGCACTTTATTAGACAACTCAACTAATAACACGTGTGTGTTAATCTGACGTTAGTAGATTGTTTTCTTGTTGGACGTGCGTTTTACCACCGTGGCAGCTTATTTAATATGGGATTTTTGACAGCTCGTCTCTCAACGGAGCTCCACTCTGGGGGCAAATCTCTTACCGGAACCACGTTCCGGATCGCTCCGGCTCACTTTCACCACTGTATAAAATGGGATCTCTAAAATCCAGACTTGGTTTTCAGAGAGCGTGTGAGTCGTCAGGGGAATAAGAGGGAGCTCGCTGTTTATCATTCATGAGTGCCTTCCTACCAACATGCTTTTCTCCCACCGATGCCAGTGTTTTCTTGGCTCACAGACAACAACAGCTGTCTGTTGGCTCTGTTATGACTATGAGCTTTATTGGCCCCAAGGGATTCTGTTCTCCTGGCTCTCTGGCAGTGATAGTGGCCACTGGCAGCCAAGTCATGTTCGCCACCCAGTCGCCACAGGCCGGACACTCACGCGCCAACTGCAGACCTCACCAGCACCACATGGCCAGCGGATCTCCTTTGGAATCTTCGTTAGGTCAAAATACATGTCACAGTACATGAATGCAAGTGCATGTGGCACTGAAGCCCTAGCTGATCCCTTTGAGTAGGTTGGTGCCTTGCATCATGGTGGTAGCTTATTAAACTCCGTCCTTTATAAGTGTGTGTGTGTGTGTGTGTGTGTGTGTGTGTGTGTGTGTGTGTGTGTGTGTGTGTGTGTGTGTGTGTGTGTGTGTGTGTGTGTGTGTGTGTGTGTGTGTGTGTGTGTGTGTGTGTGTGTGTGTGTGTGTGTGTGTGTGTGTGTGTGTGTGTGTGTGTGCGCGTGTGTGTGCGTGCGCGATAGCTCTACATATATAGTACTGTAGGGCGTGTAGGCTGTGACTGACAGCGAGTCCCTGGCTGGGCTGACCATTTGCTGCATGTCACTCTAAAGGCTCCGAAAAGCTGCAAAGAAATAACAAAAATAAAGAAGAAAAAGAATGATGAATGTTGACAAGCGTCTTGCCCAGAGTCAACATCTGTTGATTTTGTGAGTGCTCCAGTGTTTTGCTTTGGCTCGTCGAGTAGTCTCTCTGAAGATTGTGGAAAGTAAATACACTTTTAACATGAATAATTTCTCACAGAAAAAGAGGCTCATGTGTATACGGTACTTTAATCTTGCATGCCTTCGCAGATCACAACAAAATATCTTCGGCTCTCGGCAACAGTGGACAGACGAAAATGTGCATGGAAGATTATTCTTTTCTGAATGCGATCCCCTTCTTTCTTTAATGTTTACCAGACCAGACGATCCGAGCGTAGTGGAATACAAACATGAACTTCAATACATATTGTGGTGTCTCGATGGTAAGAGCGCCCCCGGAGCATGGCCGAGGCAGAGAGACAGCAGGAGCGAAACCCCACCCACTAGGCGCAATCGTGGAGGGAAGATACCTACCTCGTTACCTACTTGATCAGCTGGAATACGCAGCACCTGCATTCACCTGCTAGAAGGGATCCACCCACAATATAAAGCCACCTCTCTCTGCCTCAGTAGGAATCCATTCTCCGGGAGGTGAGGAGTGCGCGCATACCGGCTGGGCGGTAGGTCGACACCACTGTATTTCACGTCACATTCTATGCAACACTAAGTGAAATATAAATACTCATCCTGTCTCCTCTCATCCTCAATTCACTGAACGACACGTTCTCCCGAACGTGTAACCTGGAAAAGGAACAAATGATTAATGACATGGAAAAGGAGGGTAACCTACCGGAGTACAGACATATGGAACAGGAGTAGTAATACTGCCCTAGTAGTACACAGCCGGCGGGCTATGGATTGGAACCTCCAGGCTGAGTAGAAATACGTTCATATCTCCGCTTCCTATAGAACGAGATAAACTGTTTATTCACCAGCTGATACATCTTATACTTACCGACTCCCGAGAGGGGGGAGAGAGAAACCCTATCCTAGACCTTTACTCACCTGTCGATATCCCTACAGCTAAAAAGTAAAAACCACCTACCTGAGTAAATATACCTACCGTTGAAGTCCCGCGACGAGGTCCAATGACGAAGACGACTCAACTGCTGACAGAGGATGGATGTTGAACCAGGTCGATTTCAGATGGAATTGAACGCGAGGTGCTGTGATTATGGAACGTTATCCAGTAATCCACCGGTTCATCCCATAGCCTTAACCACATGAACCCCAGTGTCCCTATTCGGGGGATGTCATGATGGCAGATTCACCGAAATTAGGTGATCTTTTGGCAAAACTTGTTGGTCGGCTATTTCCGCTGTGACATTCTATGAAAGCGTATATTTAAGTATAAGTATAAGCATAAGTGGCTAACATTTTTGATCAGATCAGAGATCTGTGTCGTTGCAAAATTACTATGTGTAAAACAATACCAGTCTAAATGAGCTAATTATTTTACAATGTTCTCAAGTGCGTCTCCTTCACATTCATTAGATCAGCTGATATTTTCACCGTTATGCAAGGTACTACTCCAAAATTATCGGAAACCCTTTACTTGTACTTTTTGTGGTAAAAGCGCTCAAACTTTCCTGCCTTGATCTCCTTAACCCCCCGCCCCCCTCTCTTCTTCCCTGTCTTGTATTTCATGTGAAAATAAAGGTGATTATGATTCTGACTCTATCACCGTTTGAACGGTGGTGTTTTCACGTGTGCTAAAGTTGATATTCCGAACCACCATAATTAATTCGTATCTCGACACATTGTATCTCGCAAACAATGAAAGGCTCATGTATCTTCTCAGTGAACAACACAGCACAGCACACACCCCTACACACACACACACAGCACACACCCCTACCCTCCGCACCGCCGCTGAGCACCATTCACAATGTGTTTGGTTATCTGACATTATACCAATCCGCAATATGTCAATATTGACTCTGAAGGGACACGTGTGTGTGTGTGTGTGTGTGTGTGTGTGTGTGTGTGTGTGTGTGTGTGTGTGTGTGTGTGTGTGTGTGTGTGTGTGTGTGTGTGTGTGTGTGTGTGTGCGTGTGTGCGTGTGTGCGTGTGTGCGTGCGTGCGTGCGTGCGTGCGTGCGTGCGTGCGTGCGTGCGTGCGTGCGTCAGTCATGGTAGTGGTGGTGATTATTCGGTAGAGATACTGTATCTACTGGCTGACTGCGGGCCAGACAGACTGCAGGTACTAGACAGGCAGATGTTCAGGCTAAACGTCCATTCAGTCTCACACGTAGCTGGCTAAACATTCTCTTCAGAGTGCTGCCATTGATGACCTCTCGGCCCCTCACACAACGCTCAGCCACATGCAGCCCTAAAACACAAACCCCTTTGGTAATGAGTGTGTGTGCATGCAATGTCAACATGTGAGTTTGGAGCTCAAATGATCTCAAAGTATATAGTGTAAAGTGTATACTCGCCGGACATTATAGAGTGCATCTATCCAATCTGTCTGTCCGTCTGTCTGAACATATGAAGGTGAATTTTACTACTTTGCATTGAACATTGGAATTTTAGAATTTCTATTTCTGTTTGCCTTTTTGGCTTCGTAAGCATAAATTGCAAGTTGTAAGCTTGTAGATCAGCTATTTCTGCTTTTTTTTAAAAAAATGTTTCAAAATACCGGTATGAACATTTTTCAACATGGAAACGATTGAAATAATTGCGATTATCTCAAATGATTGCGATTAGGTTGATGATGTAATAATTTGTGACAGGTCTACTCTCAGTCACAAATCTATAATCTATAATAGTGATGGCTTAAGTTATCAGGCTAAAAGTCACGACTATAATAGTGATACTTATGAAACTCGACGCAAGCGCCTCCTTCCTGACCGCTTGCTTCACTGTCGTGCCAACGACGACGGTAAAGCACGCCCACACAAAACACACACAAAAAGACATGTTGTGTCTGTTGATGTTTTTGTCATTTTCTTTCGGGCCGACACCGTCGGCAGACACTGGTCTTTCGCTTTTATAAAACGGCCATACGAGGAGAGTGCAGACGGATGGAGGCTTAGACAGGAGAGGTCCCGAGGGAGAGGGCAGCCTTTCCATGAACTGTCTGCTGTGTAGGCCCTCCATTCCAAGAGTGTGAATCCAAAAGGAAGAGACTGACCTCCCTCAAAGACACGCCCAGTGTGTGTGTGTGTGTGTGTGTGTGTGTGTGTGTGTGTGTGTGTGTGTGTGTGTGTGTGTGTGTGTGTGTGTGTGTGTGTGTGTGTGTGTGTGTGTGTGTGTGTGTGTGTGTGTGTGTGTGTGTGTGTGTGTGTGTGTGTGTGTGTGTGTGTGTGCGTGCGTGCGTGCGTGCGTGCGTGCGTGCGTGCGTGCGTGCGTGCGTGCGTGCGTGCGTGCGCGCGCGCGCGCGCGCGCGCGCGCGTGTGTCTGTCCTTCATTGAACCTACACAAAGTCCTCGTCCTCTACTCTCTATGGCTAGGTTCAAAAAGCGGCACTCCAAAATAACGCATGCAAGATCAGATTGATACCCCCCCCCTCTCTCCCACACACACACTCCCTCTTTCCCTCTGTCTGTCTCAGTCTATCTCACTATCCCATACCTCTCGTCTGACTGGGAAGTTGGAAATTAATTGACATGATAACTAAAAGTCACCTTATAGTTCTGAGACCATGATCCTAATGTTATACACAGGTGTGTGTGTGTGTGTGTGTGTGTGTGTGTGTGTGTGTGTGTGTGTGTGTGTGTGTGTGTGTGTGTGTGTGTGTGTGTGTGTGTGTGTGTGTGTGTGTGTGTGTGTGTATAGTTGTCACCTTATGTTTTATGGTTATTAGTTTTATGAGATGATGTTATGCAATTTAATTTAGTGGTAATCCTGTCCTATACCATGGCGGCCTTTAATACAATCTCCCCACCTCCATCCCGTACGCTTGCGTGTATATGCGCACGCACGCACGCACGCACGCACGCACGCACGCACGCACGCACACACACACACACACACACACACACACACACACACACACACACACACACACACACACACACACACACACACACCTGTGTATGACATTAGGATCTTTTGGAACATGGTCTCAGAACTATAAGGTTACTTTTAGTTATCATGTCGATTCATTTCCAACTTCCCAGTGAGGCGAGAGGTATGGGGTTGTGAGATAGACTGAGACAGACAGAGGGAAAGAGGGTGTGTGTGTGTGGGAGAGAGAGAGAGAGAGAGGGAGAGAGAGAGGGAGAGGGAGAGAGAGAGGGAGGGTAGGGTAGCTAAATCAAATGTTAAATCAGTGATTACCTTTTAGAGAGAGAGAGAGAGAATATAATGGTTGGGTAGCCTGCAGATAGATAGATGGGGACATGAAATAAAGATGTCAACATTCAGTGCTGACCCCAGGCTACAATTCCACTGATGAGCCTTCGGGTCCTTAATGGTGATTATGCAGAAGAATGTCCGTATAGCTGCCAGCCTGCAAGGACCTGATTGGTTTAATTGAGGCCGGTGATATAAAAGGACAGAGGTTGCAACGGATATCATCAGCCTTAGGACTGACACAGCAGTCTTTCTTTCTTTCTTTCTTTCTTTCTTTCTTTCTTTCTTTCTTTTTCTTTCTTTCTTTCTTTCCTTCTTTCTTTCTTTCCTTCTTTATTTCTTTCTTTCTCTTTCTTTCTTTCTTTCTTTCAGTGTTTATTTTGTGTTGTGAGTAGGGCTGCAGGGATCCTTTTAGGATTTTTATTTTTATCAAAGTTTCTTTATACATTTTTCAAGTCACATATGAGTCAAAAATCACACCCGTGTGAAGTAAGTGGTGCAACTCCGTGTGGGGGCCCACGGGGGGGGGAGTTCCAGACCAACAGGAACGCACCCAGGGTGCCGACCCGATTCCGGCGATCCGCCCCGCGCCCGAAACGGTTGAGAAATGACAGAGTTATCGTGTGGTGGTCCCTCTACTGTACCCTCTACTGTACTGTACTGTCACTGACGCACCCAGCCACCCACCCAGCCACCCACCCAGCCAGCCACCCAGCCAGCCAGCCACTCACACACATAGTCACTTAAGGAAGTGGTTGCACCACTTAAAAATTGTTCAAAGTTTTTACCCCTCCCTCCCCCCAGAGTTCCCGCTCTGAAAGAGCCACAACCCACAACAAAGATACATTGAAATAAAAGGCACATACAAATATACATATACATATTAAAAAATAGAAGAACTTAATCAAATATTGGACACAATATGCAAACAAAAATAAATAATAATAATAATAACAAAATTAAAAATTAAAACAAAAATGACCTTTTAGGATTTTAACGATTCCAGTTCCTCTTAACGGTCTGATTCCTTAACGGTTCCCTTTAACGATTCCTATAGGGGGTTCTAAATGGACCCTTACAGTACATATCTATAACCTTACAGTAACATGAGTTATGGTGGTCCTTGAAACTAAACAGTTTTAGAACCACCAGTATTGTAATTACCAGCTCCAAATGTGATGGAATGATGGATGGATGTGATGATGTGAGTAAGTCGGATTCGTTTCCGGTGGGGGTTGACCTCCGCCAGGGCTGCGCATTGTCACCTATCCTGTTTGTGATTTAATGGACAGGATCTCGAGGCGAAGTCGTGGCGGAGAGGGTATACGGCTCGGCTAGGTGAGCTAAGGGTTGCTTCACTGCTTTTTGCAGATGATGTGGTCCTGATGGCGTCATCGGTCAAGACCTTCAGCTCTCACTGGACCGGTTCGCAGTCGAGTGTACGGCGGCTGGGATGAGGATCAGCATCTCCAAATCTGAGGCCATGGTTCTCAGCAGGAAACCGATGGATTGTGCAGTCCAAGTAGGGAATGAGACATTACCCCAGGTGAAGGAGTTTAAGTATCTCGGGGTCTTGTTCACAAGTGAGGGGAGGACGGAGAAGGAGAACAGCCGGGGAAACGGAGCAGCAGGGCTGGTATTGCAGTCGCTGTACCGCACTGTTGTGACGAAAAGAGAGCTGAGCTAGAAGGCAAAGCTCTCTGTCTACCAAGCAATCTTAGTTCCTACTCTCACCTATGGTCATGAAGTGTGGGTCAATCACATAATGTCAATGTCCAAATGAAAATCGTTGCAGTTTGTTCATTAGTAGAGTTCAACCTAGTGGTATTTAGGCCACGTATTTAAAGACTTCCATGTAAGTTGTGTGACAACAACAAGATGGTCACATATTTCGGCAGGTCACCAATTTCACCATCATTTGCCATGCTGGAGTGAGTGAGCGAGTGGCCGAGATTTTGGGTATTGGTTAGGATGCCTCTCGAGCATCTCCCTATAGGGAAGTCCTCGAGGCACGTCCCACTGGGAGGTGACCCCCGGGCAGACCAAGGATGACATGGAGGGATTTCATCGACTCACTGGCCTTGGAACGCCTATGGATCCCCAGGAGGAAGTTACTAACATTACAATTACAATTTACAATTTAGGCATTTAGCGACTTACATTTAGGCAAGAACAAAAGTATGGGAATACATCACATATATAAAATGCATTTATCAAGAAACATGCGTAATCTAAGAACGTAACTAGAACATATCTATATAACGACGCTATACATATTAACTATACATATATACTATACTATGCTATACATATGTTCTATGATGTGCTATGACTACATACAATGCAATTATTGTGCTGTCTACATGACATGCTATAAGTCTGTTTCAAATGCTATCTAAGTCTAAAAAGTGCTATCTAAGGGGGTAGGATAAGTGCTATGGGCAATAACATTGCTCTGGAGAGGGAAATCTGGAGCTCTCTGGTGGAGCTGTTGCCCCCACGACCCGACTACGATAAGTGGTTGAAGATGGATGGATGGATGAAATATGATGGAAATGTGATTCCAAATGATGATGACCGATACCGGTTCCTTTAATGTTGTATACGGTTCATATGGTTCCTCCATTCCCGGATCTCAATCCTAGTTGCGAGTGCAGCAACCTCCGACACATTCTCAATCCCAGCTTGTCATTCTTCAGAGACGAGACAGGCATAACGCCGACCCGTTGAACTGCTCTCTGTTCGTTGTCAGTGAGAGGAGAGTTCAACGAGTCCACTTTCATTGTCAATGAAAAGGCGAGAAAGTCAATCCACTGGTGAATACCGCCAGCTGTCAAGAGGTTTAAACGTAATTTTGGGTTAATGTGCCAGAGTCTGAACTATTAATTAAAACAATCCTCCCTTTTTATCTACACCAAATATCTTCGCCGGGAAATGGCCAATCTACAAGTCTACAATCTTAAAAAAAGCTTGTAAATCTGCTATTTCGAAAGGTAAATGGGGATGCTGAATTTCAAGCTGGTTAATTAGGCATGCAGTGGTGAAAGTTACGGTTAGAGATTAGCCTACGGACTGTAATCGATGTAAATCTGCCAAAAGTCCAAGCCAAGGACAGAAGCCCAAGGATGTGTTTGTATATACTATATGTGTGCGTGCGTGTGACGATGTGCGGATGCCAACATGTCCAATGCTATACATCCTGCTGGCTCACCAGCCAGGCAAGTGATGACCTTCCATAACAAAAACATATTTTCATTATGGAAGGTCTGTGCTTCAATTATGGGCATAAAATGAAGTGCAGTCAATAATTAATTTTTATGTGTAAATAGAGTTATTTACACATAAAACAATCACACCCGTGTGAACTGAGTGGTGTAAGGATCAGCTGTGTTCTGACGTAATGAAATCAGCATCAACCAATCAGCATCAACCATGCTATTTTTTTTTGCACAGACAGACAGACAGACAGACAAACAAAGCCAGTTGTAGGAGTGGTTTACACCACTCAAAAAATAGTTGACTATATAGCCTGCTGCCTGCACTTAATTTTATGATTCTGGATTGTGGGTCTTTCTGAGTATAAGCAAACAGAACCCTGGGGTGATTTAAAATTTCATACATCTCCGTTCCAGGAAATAAATGAGCTCCTATGGTCTAGTAGTAGTATCCAAAAGCAGATAATAGCAGGTGTACAATCTCCTACTGTGGCACGAAGGGATCTACTATTTTTGAAAAGCCAAAGTAAAAAATATGGTTAAAAAAAGCTAGATTGACTAATTTAGCATCCTTGGACCCCCCCCCCCTCCGGCCACATGACACTGTCATCAGCAGGCTTAACTTTTTTTCTCTCTCTTTATCTAACCAGAAAAAGTGCCCCTGGCCTACCACGTTACTGTAAACATAATTGCTTTGATTCTTTTTTTTTGTACCGAGCCCAACATTGGTCCCTACTCTGGAGAGAACATTCAGCAAAAATAGCAGAACTGAAGGCACACAAAAATGTTTGCTTTTTATTTTATTTTTCTCAAGTCTCCCATGTCTCTCTCTCTCTCTCTCTCTCTCTCTCTCTCTCTCTCTCTCTCTCTCTCTCGCTCTTATCTACCATGAACCTGATAGAGGCGCTGTCATGTCGCCTTCCTGTTTCTATGGTGACGAGGTGCGATCTGTCGCCAGCATGGCTCTCATCTCGGTGCTTTGGCGCGGACGTGGTCTCTTTCTCTCTATCTCTCTCTCTCTCACACACACACACACACACACACGCACGCACGCACGCGCGCGCGCGCGCACGCACACACACACACACACACACACACAGTGTCCCACAGTGAGGCGACTGTTCTATCATGGCCTTTCACTTGCCCCCTCTGTTTTTACTAGCCTTTCAAGACCCACAGAATATTTGGCTCCATGGCGGTCTACACAGCGAGTGCCTCAAAGTAAAGACCAGGGTCTCTATCAGAGGGGGGAAAAAGTGTGCCACAGTGATGCTCCGTTCCCTAGTTATTGGCAGTTGACTGTAACCTTGCACAAAAAGACTCAGCTGGTTCAGCTTTACCTCATTATCCTCTGTCAAGGACACTTGGCAAGAACATATTTGTGGGCACTCACGGAATAGTACCATGGTATTCAATTATCCCTGCAGTCTGTGCCAGTTGTTACAGTATGCTGGCTTGGTGCAGGTCCAGGACTGCTCTCCCAATTATACACTGGAAAACATACCATAAACCTAAATTATTAGTGCTAATTTAATTCTGAGATTGTGCAAATGTGATTAGACTGTGACAAAACGGTCCATTTTGGTCACAATCTCAGGAATACAAATGGATTATAAACACTGTGATTGCGTAGTTCAGTATATTGCTGCGCGCACAGTGAGGTTCAATTGTTATCAAGTTGATTTGTGCATGTTTATTACAAGTATTGGTTGTCCAAATTATTTTGGGGGGTCCCCAAATTATTTTCAAAAAAACTGAATTTGCAACTGAATGGCTGGAAAATGGAAATGAAAAGTTTACATATAGTACACATAGTACATGCATACACCTTCCCTAATGATTATATCTGGTTTCAGTATTTATTTATGGTGTATTGTCTCTATTATTATGGTTATTGAAGCAGTCATTTTATATTGGGGGTCGGGAGGGCGCGGGGAGGGGGTCCCGAGACATTGCCAAAGCATTTCCGGGGGTCCCCGGCCAAAAACGTTGAGAACCCCTGCTGTAGGGGGAGAAAAAGGAAGGTACAAAGTATAAACCCTGAGGGACCCCAGTCAACTAGGTATTGTTTAAGTGGTTAATTTGAAGCTTTGACACCATTCATAATTGTGACTCTAACCAGTGGCGTAACATCATGGTGATAGGCCCCGGTGCTTTTGGTGCTAAATAACATTTAAACTCACTGCCAGACCTGGCGGGGTGGAGGGGCCACTTCAGCTCTGAGCAGATCCACATGGGCACGCATGCAACTTGACGCATGCACGCAGGTTCTCGGCAGAGAAAATTGGATCGCCTTGGATTTTTGCTTTTATTCTGCTCTTCTTGCTTCATGGGCCCCAACAGCGTAGCTGGGCTGCGGGTGCGCTGCACCTGTTGCACTGTCGATGTTCACGCCACTGACTTTAACACAGAATTGAAACCGAACTGACTCTGTGAATTTCAGATAGGTAACACTGAACAACAGCTTTTCTCTGTATACTGTGCGTCTCTTATCCATTTCTCCTCCGTATGCATCTCCCCCACATCCAGTTTAATAAGGCATATCTCCTCTACTGTTACCCAAACATGCACCTGCTGCTCTCTCGCTCTCCCAGACAGGAAGCTGAGGAGTGACTTTGTTTGGTTGTCATTCAGCCAGCTGGTATACTGGTCCGCAGGCACCTGGGGCCACACATGATTGGCATCTGCACATACATGTTATTATGATGAACACACACACACACACACACACACACACACACACACACACACACACACACACACACAATGATGTAGTCGGCCAGGTGTGAGTAAATGTGATGAAAGAACATGCCATGATCAATTAGGATGATAAGTTACACATGACATCTCTGTATGTACTAGACTACATCCCGTCTTTGCAAGCACTACCCCTCCATTGTTTGTAGCGATTTGTATCTGCTAACCTGTTCTGATTCTATAAATTCTGATTCTAGATTCTCTCTCTCTCTCTCTCTCTCTCTCTCTCTCTCTCTCTCTCTCTCTCTCTTTTCATTCCCCCCCAATCTAGTCGATGCCTATTCTCCCATGTTTTATAGTAGGCTACCTGTCACTGCCGCTATTGTTGGTCTGGATAAGACTACCACATGTCAAGTGAAATTGGTGACCTGCCCAAATATGTGATAATCGTGTAGTAGACAATCGCATAACGTCAGTGTCCGAACGTAAATCATTGCGGTTTGTTTATTAGCAGAGTTCAACCTAGCGGTATTTATTTAGGACACGTATTTAAAGATTATGTGAAGTCCACAAGATGGTCACATATTTCGACAGGTCACTAATTTCACAGCAACACTGCAGAGTGTGAATGAGCGAATGGCCGAGATTTGGGGTATTGGAATTTGACTATGGAGTCAACAGCCAAGTCTTTTCACCTGACAGTGAGGAGTTTAATCAGTAATTATTCAATATCTATAAATCCTACAGACACCCTTTTTTTTTTAAATACATTTTATTCAAAGAGTATGACATCATATTATGCAAGTTTCACAGAAAGAACATACAACTCTTTGTTTTTATATTTTCTCCCACAACTCCTTTCCCAATCCTCCCCACCCACCCCTACAGACACCCTTAACCACTTTCACTTTCAATATTTTCAAAATGGCAAAGACATTTTTGCTACTTTTGGGCGACAAGCAATTCAGTACGGCATTAATGTACGGAAAAGCATATAAGAAACATTGAAATATGGCATGGAAACAAGGTATTTAACCAACAGCAACAATATAAAATGATTGATTAATTGATTGATTGATCAAACACTGTTGTGTACTCTACAGCTCTGAGTGAAGCACTCTGCATGGAAGGCTCTACAGATTGCCTTCCTTCTCTTCATATGCACTTCAGTATTCATATTACTGAGACATCAAGGGACACGCACATCAAGGGAGAAAGAGGCAGCAGAAAGATAGACTGAGAAAGAGAGGAAAAACATGATCAAAAGAGATGCTTGAGCAAGGGAGAGAGAGAGAGAGAGAGACGTGGTGGCAGAGAAAGGAATGAGGAAGTGTCTTGACAATATTGCATCCACTTAACACGTTATGTGCATATATGCACATGTGCGCTTGTGTTTGTTTGTGTACTTGTTTTGTAACACAATGGACTACCAGAAATATGTAGACGGAGATGATTGACAAATGATGGTGTGCATATCTCTGCTGTCGGGAAGAAACCACCTATACCTCCAAAATGTTCAACATTTCAGGAAATTAAGAAAACCTTTTTTTTTTTGAAAAACAACAAAATACCACCTCATCAAAGTTGGGGTTGTGACTTTATATATTCCAAAACCTAAAAAATGACAGCAACGATATGATGATGTATGATGCATACACCATCTGTGGTTTGAGGGCTTACTAATGTGTTTGTGCACACATTCCTTGCTTTGACCTACGTGTGTGTGTGCCAGTCGCAAAACATGTTGCTCAGAATTAGCCAAAGCAATTTGGCTGTATACTTCGGGAACAAAGTGTTCACCTCCAGTATGCCACCCAATTTCCTTCAGACAGATTCCAAAAAGGCTACTGCCGCCGTTAGTTAGCCAGTCTCCCTGTGATAAGGCCCCTGTTATGCAACAGCTATTGTCTGGAGTTATTGTCTTACGGCTGATAAGTTGAAGCCTATTACTTTGTGGCTAGTGGCTCTCTGTAATGGCCTCACGGGACAAGATTCACGGGTGACTCAAGTTCTCAAGACTAATTCATGCTCTTGTCGCCGCGTCCGGAAATAGCAGACCTACAAGCTCACCACCCGCCTGTGGGTGCAACGCGTTGTGAGCTTGTAGGTCGGCTGTTTTCGGCGTGCGACGCCGTCGTGCGCTGAAGTATGAACAGTGCTTAATGCATACCAACTTCTTTATATGAGGTCAGACATGTAGAGTAACCGTTATTGTAGGGTTGGAGCTCATTTATACTTAGTTTCGTGCCGCTGTCGCACAACGAAAGTAGCAGATCTACAAGCTGAAAAACGCATCACAGGCAGCTCAGCTAAGTTTGGGGAAAGGAACTGGTTGGAATAACATGTTCCTTCCATGCGCTACGTCCAACCAGGGAAACTCCCCTCTGTCAGGTGTAAAGGAGCAACCTGGACACTCATGCATGAAGGAAGCATGAGTTCAAGTCCGTTGCTCTCCCCAGGTTGGCAGAGGGTGTGTAGAGCCCAGGATCAATTGACACAGGGGTGGAAAAGGGGTTACAAAATCATGGGATTTTTTTTTAATTGATTTTTGGCAGGCTTTGATGACGTCAACTCGAAAATAGTAATGCCTGATTTTACACTTGGTTGCATGCTGAAAATAGTCGATCTAAAGGCTCACAACACGCCACATCACGATGCGTTGCAAGCTTGTAGATCTGCTCTTTTCAGAGCGCAACCAAAGATAAAATGACTTGGCTTTTAGTTCTACTGGATCTCTTCTCCACTAGTCCCTCCTTAACATTTGAGTCTAGTTTTTATTTGTTGACGAAATTTTATTTAGTCTCAGTTTTAGTCATCATAGCTTCGTTTTTATTAATTTGTCGTCATAGTTTTGTAGTCGACAAAATCAGCACTGCCTTCATGGTTCCCTGACAGCATTTAATGCAGAAGGTGATGAGTTAGTTGTCTTGTCTCCGTCCCGGGGGATCATGTTCATTAGATTGTGTTTGTAATAAACTGCAGCCCCAGCAGCAGCACAGGAAGCCAGGCTTTTAACAGGGTCAAAAATTCATTGATCCAAAAAACAATTCGTTGCACTTTTGGGAAAGACGGGCAGCGTAAGTAAAAGCCTGGCCTCCTATTTGCCTCTCAGCATGGGCTGGCTGAGGTCAGATGTTATATAAAGGCCTTGTCTTCTTAAATCATCATGTTTTGGTTGTTAACATTGCACCTTAAGGTATTTTAAATCGTATTCTTAGCCTGATAAAAATGCACTTAACTTATTTCATTTAACCACATGAATGCTGGCATGTCTTCCTGTGATAAGGAACAATTATCCCCCCCCCCCTTCTTTTATTGCAACAGTTCACAATGAGGTGTCTGACTGGCCAATTATACCACTCCATGTAAATTGTCCGGTAGAAACCTTGTACTGTATTAATTAAGAAAATTAGAAGAAAAAACATACGTTGTTGAAACATGGTTTCTGCCCGACAGCAACGGAATATGATAACAGACAGGCAGGAATGTCTGCATGTGTCTTATCCATTCCCTGTCTAAAAATAGACTTCATTATTGGTCCCTGGTGTTGATACCGTGAGCAAATGATGTACAGTAAACAAAGTCACAATGCACACCTGATGTACTGTACTGTAAACAACCATGACTAAAATAGCTTCTGCCCCAAACAATGCAAGCTGTGAACGCTCTCAGATGGTACTGCACTGTATAGTGACACTTTTTGATTGTTTGGTTGTTTATATATATATATAATTTACATATATCTTTTTTGCTTTTTACCCCCTTTTTCTCCCCAATGTTGTTGTTATGCCAATGAATTCCTTCCATCACACACAGTGGCTCTGTTTAGATGCAGAAATTCATTCGGAATGAATGGATTAATTCCAGTCATCAGAATAAAAATGCTCATGTAAACACCTCAATTGGAATAGAATATCCTATTCCGGTCAATTGGAATAGAATATCCCATTCAGGTCTCAGGATATATTTACCATGTAAACAGTTTATTCCGAATGCTACTGGGAGTTTGGAATACATGTATTATTTTACACATGTCTGCCCGTACTATAGAGTATAGACTATAGTGCTTTTTGCACATGTCTAAAGCAGGGATGGCCATTTAGAGACATTTTATGTGCGCACAAATGCGCTATTTTACCCATAAAAAAGACAAATACACCAGTTTTGTTTCCCATAATAAAATGCGCTATTTACAAACCCGTCAGTGATTGCCAATTGCTGTGTATGGGTGAAACATGGAACCGTGTCCCAGTCGACCCAGACGGGGGAATTGGCGTGTGTTGTTGTGAGTGTTAACATGCACACGTTCCCAGTAAGTCCCCAAGCCTCCACCGCATCGTTGAGTTTACATACCAGGTTGTCTGCAAGTGCTGCATGTGTCTGCCAGGTATATTCTGTGTGACGGCTGACTGACGGATGAATTAACGTGCACTCATCGTCAATATAGTGGCACGTAATTGTCAAATAGCTCTCTGTGGTGACTGGTGAGTGCCTAGTGGGACCATGGGTAGTCAAACTTGGACTGGACTGACTACAGACAAATGGAAAAATTGGTTTGCTGGACCCCCTTGAGCGAGCGAGGTGAAACACAAAGCAACGAGCAATGTGGGACTTAAGCCCAACACACACCGTCTGTGAAGCAGGTGTGCAGCGATAGCCGCACAGCAACACCCACAGGACGCGGCACGCTAGTACAGACCTGCCAGCCACGCCCACGGATACCCGGATGCGGCAACGCCTGGAAAATAGAACAGCGGCGCATCGGAGCGTCAGGCGAGGCGTGAACACGCGTCTGACGCCGCCGGTGTGGGATAGGTTCATTGATGCGATACAAAAATCCTCCACAGTGTACTGTGAAGTTGTGGACCCGTGGCACTGATGCGAGGTCCATGTTGTACGGCAGCTGCTTTAGCTGCATTCACCAAGCGTAGTTGTGTGGCGTTTGCCGTGCGATAGGCGAGAGATGTCTTTTTCGGCCTGTAGTCTTGGACTGGCCCCATGAAGTGAACGGAGTTGGCGTAACTCGGCAAAGTGGTGACGATTTTGACGTAGGCTGGTGGTCTTGCGCAAGAATGTGTTCTTACAGTTGCATGGATGCAAAGTAGTGCGTGATGTCTGGACAGGCATGCTGTTGGTGTTGTGCATGGTGAGATGTGTGCAAACGGTGTGGTTTGGTAGGAGAAGGCGGACAAAGGATGGGGTGTTGCGCTGGCTATTAGTGTGGCAGGATTACATGAGAGGGTGTGCTTTACAGTCATTAATGCAGCGTTGCTGCAGGAACGACCCGATAGGCGAGTTCGCTAAGCAGCACAGAAGTGCATTAATGACGGTAAACCCTTGAGTGTAATATTGCGATTATACCACAGTTACCCTTAAAAAAACCCACGTCAACTCAATTTCATTGATATTTATATATTCACTAAATCATCTTCATTTTGTAATGACAGCTGTAACCACTAGACCAAAAGTGTTCCAAGAAAACATAGCAACCCAGCCGGCTGCGCTCTGGGAGAACAGTGCAGCTGATTTTTATGTTTTGATTAGGCGTTCCATCATGCTTGTTTGAAGCACAGCTAGATAGCTAATTCAACCAATCAGATTGCTTCCTCGAAACGTTGTATAAATTAGGTTTGAGGGGCTACAGCTGCACGATCAAGCAGCCGTGATCATGTAGGAAGCGCTCCCTCAGCAACTGGAGGTGGATTTTGGGAGACAAATGCTTTGAGAATCGCCATTATTGTTTCCACACAAGTTGACACAACTTAAACTAAGGTATATATTTCAAGAGCCTGAGATCACAGTAAACATCCCCCCTAAACCTTCTTCTTCCACACTTGGAGGAAAACAGAATCTGAAAGTTTGATGGGATGCATTTTTTGTTTTTACACGTCAGTGCTGTGACCACTTTAACATTGCATCTAATGAGCGGTCGGTTTCTTTTTCCCCCAAACGGTGCGCGCAAAATGTAAATTTTATGAATTTATTTACAAATAACATGATTGTAGTACAAAAATTAAAATATACAACGTGATTGAATTATCCTGATTTCCAACACAGTTGACATAAGATTTTACAGGATGTTAAAACCATAGAGCAACCGTGTGTGTGTGTGTGTGTGTGTGTGTGTGTGTGTGTGTGTGTGTGTGTGTGTGTGTGTGTGTGTGTGTGTGTGTGTGTGTGTGTGTGTGTGTGTGTGTGTGTGTGTGTGTGTGTGTGTGTGTGTGTGTGTGTGTGTGTGTGTGTGTTATTTTCTAGATAATGTACAAAAACAGCCCCTCCATATTTCTTGAACATCAGGGAAAACTATTGTAATTATACATCTGTCTTCATCCACTTATCTGGAGTCGGGTTACGGGCGTAACAATTCCAGCAGGGCGTTCCAGACTTCCCTTTAACCACATCTTAACTAGGGGATCCCGAGGGCTTCCTTCCAGGGCCTAGCTTGGAGATATACAGTAAACCCCTCCCATCTGCTCCTTGGTCTGCCTCCTGGTCTCCTCCCAGCGGGACCTGCCCAGAGGACCCCCCTTAGATACGTATGAACAGGTTGCTGTTGTGTGCAAACCTTGTATGTCCAAAACCGTTCCTTTTTTCAAATTTAGAATAGCCGATATAGTATACTGTACAAGCTCGCAACACCTCGCATCGCGAGTCGTCTTGAGCTCGTACATCGGCTATTTTCATTTTCTAGAATGATGAAGTAGGGCATTAATTTACGGGGGAAAAACATAATACGCTGAAATATTGGAGATACAAGGTTTCTGTTTCTGACAGCAACGATTTATATTAATATATCATTATAATTAGTAGTGACAGACTTAACAAACTTGCACACCGATTGCCTCATTAGACAGACAGACAGACAGACAGACAGACAGACAGACACAGAGGGACCTTTATTGATCACAAGGGACATTTTGCTGTCATAGCAGCTCCGCAATAGGCATGAAAAATTACAATAGTTTCATAATGACAATCACTTCACGGCTCCTGTAAAAAAGGTGTCAGTCTGCGGTTGTGTCAATGTGATTAAGCTCAATGTCTCTGTCCGGTTTTTGTTTTATCTGTGCTGTCACCACAGAGGCTGAGAGTAATGCCTTTTTCAGGCAACTTGCCATTTGATGAGATAACAGGCATACAGGCTCCTGAGCCTGGCACAGAAAACAGACCTTCCTCGGTTCCTCCTCATCTTATTAGCACCTACGTTAGGACTTTCTTTTTGAGTGATGTAAACCACTCCTACAACTGGCTTTGTTAGTTTACGTGTCTGTCTGTCTGTTTGTCTGTCTGTCTGTTCGTACCAAAAAATGAGCATGGTTGCTATGGTCACCCAGTTCACACGGGTGTGATTTCATTACGTCAGACCACAGCTGATCAGTCTATATAAGACCTTACACCACTCAGTTCACACGGGTGTGATTTTTCATTTTCCGTCTGCTTTCCCAAGAACTACTTGTGTTCTGACATCAAGTGTAAGTTATAAACGAAAGTTCAACTGAGAGGTGGAACGAACAGCCACCACCCAACTCAGTTCCCCTATTCGACCCTCTGCCCTGCTCCAACCAGATCAGTGCATCTCACGTCTGGGCCCCTTAAAAGGGTGCCTCCTACTCCCTTGTCTCACTTATGCCTTCCGTTCAGGTCACACACAGACACGAGAGCTCATCTCAGCTCACCATCCGTCGTTTCTTTCCAACCAACTTCGTAGTTCAACATGAAGACAACATCTTGCTTCCACGACCAGGCGCCCTCACCGCCCTGGTCCCGCAGCTTTCATCCTAGGACACACCGACGGGTGCCTCGCCAGCGTCCCAGGCCCTGCATGCCTCCATCAGATACAGTATTACACTACTTGCTCGCACTGCTATTTATTCACTTGAATGGTCCAACTCACAACGCAAACGTAACTGCTAACAGCCTAACTTCGATTCCGTTCCGATGCTGCCTCATCCGCGGACGCAATACCGTCCTATTTTCCCCATCGCTAACACTTTGCTCCAATTAATTCATGCCATGGTAATCTGCTAGTGTTTCAGATTCATGCTTCAATCATTCCGCTAGTGGGGGCGCTTCGTTCTACCAAACATTCCGCTTCATTAGCTTAGGTTGCAACCACATGCTTTTCAAACATTTCCAGCAGCTCATACTGCTTTCACTAGCCATATGCCGCAGCTACCTGCTACCAAACATTATCCAACAGCTACCATTAGCCCTCTCGTCTACCGCTCGTCGCTACCGTACGCTTCTAGCGCAGCGACTCCCAAACTATATCGGGGAACTGACCTGAACCTCGCCCATCCTCCGCTAGTTTCGTCGCCAGACGATACGGCTGGATACGCCGCTTCCAGTCTTCCCATTCTTTGGACGGTAGAATGCAAACTGTCCGGGGTATTAAACTTAGCCATTTTCCGAAGCGATGCGTCCGCCAAGTGCTTCGGTCACTTGTAACAGTTTTCTAGAAGTCCCTTTGTCCACGCATGTGTATAATCCAAGTAGCAGTTCACTAAACTTTAGGCACGTAAACATCACAGCAGGCAGCAGCATGCACCGGTTGTCCATCACAACACACGTTGGTCACATTCAAAACATCAACACTAGACGATGTGCTTTACGGCAGCATCGTAGCCATAGCAACACAGTTCTCTTAAAGGTGCAGCTACACATATTGCATATATGACAAACCCTGATTGACGTTAGACCCTCACGTTGTGAGCTCGTAGCTCTGCCATTTCGACGTCTGTAGTGGCCAAGAAAGGAGCAAGAAAGAATGCTCCAAGTACAGTAACTGGTGTCTGAGGGTCTAAGCGTGCTCGTAGCCTCACTACACCTCAGAACATTGCTTCGCAGCTCGTCTGATTATTTCAGCATAGGTTCTCCATCATGTCTGGTTAGCTTTAGTTAGTTAAGAACTGGTGCTTCCGCTGGCGAAGGACTTTACTCAACTCCTTCTACGTCTTTAGGCCTCACTCTCCAATCACTAGCCAGTTCCGCAGCTTATTATAAGGTCAGTCGTTGACAATCGAAATGAAGGGAAAATGCATGCCATATTGTCCCTCATTACGCCATATCGTCTCCTCATCAGTAATTGCATTTAATGTTCATGTCGGCACCGTTCGTTTCACATCACCATTTCATCACCTAGTCAACATGAGTTAGCTTTCCATACATCAGCGCCCCTCACTTCACACGGGTGTGATTATCCACATTGCGTTTGCGCAGGAATCGGCTCAAGTGCGTGGAGCGGCTTCCCGCTGTCTCCATAATCGCACATTCAGGACTTCGTCATGCTTACACTTTCAACTGCGAAATTCGATTTGCCTAATTCATGTGTCCGTCAGACTCCAGCTTCAGTTAATGCTACACATTCAGTCATTTCACAATGGTCACGACATGACTAAACCGCAGCATGAAACACGATCCTTCATCCTCTTCAACCGCTCCTCCGCTTTCAACACGATGGTCACGTTAACTCCAAACGCAACGCTACCACTGCTTCAGTCAACACTACTCCGTCCATACGCGCTAACAACACGACCTCGATGACCATACTCACCCCGTCAACTTCATTGCTTCTCCTGCTCCAGTGTCAATTAAGTCTTAATAATTCTACTCACACTTCAACTGCTATGACGGTCCGACCACACTAATTCCATGCTTTGTGCTCCTCCATGTCCAGCTACCTGCTTGGCGATCATCTGGGATAAGAGTACCGTTCACGCATGCCGGGAAGGTCAGGTTCTCAGCCAGGCCTCATTCGTCTACCGGTCTTCTTCAACACGGACCCCACCGAGCTAAACTCCTCGTCAGCCATCCACCGCAATAGCTAATCCCATCGGCAGCCACGCACTGCAACAGCTAAACTCATCGGCAGCCACGCACTGCATCAGCTAAACTCATCGGCAGCCACGCACTGCATCAGCTAAACTCATCGGCAGCCACGCACTGCATCAGCTAAACTCATCGGCAGCCACGCACTGCATCAGCTAAACTCATCGGCGGCCACGCACCGCATCAGCTAAACTCATCGGCAGCCACGCACTGCATCAGCTAAACTCATCGGCAGCCATGCACTGCATCAGCTAAACTCGGCAGCCTCGCACCGTAACGTCCTAACTGCACCGTAATTCCTAAACACATAGGCAGCCACGCACCGTAACGTCCTAACTGAACTGTAATTCCTAAACACATAGGCAGCCTCGCACCGTAACGTCCTAACTGCACTGTAATTCCTAAACACATAGGCAGCCACGCACCGTAACGTCCGAACTGAACTGTAATTCCTAAACACATAGGCAGCCTCGCACCGTAACGTCCTAACTGCACTGTAATTCCTAAACACATAGGCAGCCACGCACCGTAACGTCCTAACTGCACTGTAATTCCTAAACACATAGGCAGCCACGCACCGTAACGTCCTAACTGCACCGTAATTCCTAAACACATAGGCAGCCATGCACCGTAACGTCCTAACTGCACTGTAATTTCTAAACACATAGGCAGCCATCCACACAACGTCTAATCGTAATCTGCCATCACAACTGGTATTTCAATCTACGACATCAGGTACTCATTTCCCTAGTAAGAACCAGCTCGACGTTGATGTCTCTTCACCAAGCAGCCACAGGTGTCCCGCTCCCCTAAGATCAGCGGCATTCAGTTTGCACTCAAACCACTCGCTCATAAGCCATAACTTATTCGCAGTTCCGTTGCTCAGAGAGCTCAGGCTATCGTTACAACGCTCCAAAAAAAAAAAAAAAACGCAGCAAGCTCCCACTTCAGGTTTTGGGGGGGAATCTTCCAAGCGGAATAGTTTCCCGCCAGTCGGTCATAATATTATTAATAATAATATTGATTTCAATGTCCGCTGCGTTAGTCATAACCCAAGAAACCTAACGTCGTTAAACCATTCCCCTCGGTCTGCCCCGTATTCGTCAAACAAACCTGATCCCCAGGTCTCGCAGGGTCCATCTGCAGAGCAGACTGATCTCCTTTGACCTCAATTAATTCCGTCCCCACGTTCCATGCTCATCTCTCTATTCGTAAAACGCATCTCCAGTCTCCATTACTAAATGGCTCAACCTAATCTCACGGTCCCCCGTCAACCGCTGCGCTTCACAGTACTCGCTACAACTACTGGTGGTCTCCATAGGTGGCCGGGTTCCTGCTCATTCATTTAACATATCCCCGCTCACACCTCGTTAAGAGTTTCTCGCAAAGTCCAGTCTTTCTCTCACCCCAGCGTTCTCCAGGCTCGCAGAATTCATCCCCCCGGATCTTTCATACCTCCACTGTAAAGATGCCTCCATGTTAAGATTCCGCAATGGATCTTCATCAAGGTGCTATATCTACTAACTTCACATCGACCCGTCGCTACAGTCGCATCTACCCGCTGACCTCAGCGGCTTCACATCCACGTCACTCCATCGTCCCGTCTCACCATCACTCGGAAACCTCCGTCGAGAGGTCTCACTCTCCAGCAGGCAACGTGCTCACGTCTAACATTCATGCTTCCTTCCACCACCTCATCCTCGCAGGATGCCCCAAGAAATTAGTATCCTCTCTTTCTCACCTAATAGATTCTCCCGGTAAACAATCCGCCAGCCATTTGCCAAATTCTCAAATACCACGTAATTATCATTCTCAGCACGTTCCACGCACCTCATTCACGCCACCATATCGAAATCCTCTATCGTGAGGACGCCGGCGAATATTCATCTCATCTTGCCACAATCAGCCACCATTCCGAAATCCTCCGTCGGGAGGATGCCTCGTGAAATAATCAAATCCTCTATCGTGAGGATGCCTCTATCGTGAGGACGCCTGCCCCGCGAAATAATCATCCCATTCACGTTTCATTCATGCCATGCTAATCAACTTTACTCTCATTCCAATAGACTCTGCCGGCAAACGATGTCCGGCTAGCCATCCAGAGGCTCGCTAACCATCGGGCTTATTCGCCTACCAACCATGCCTACTAATCGTTCTCCCACGAGCCCCTTCCGCCAGGGCTCCCATACTGGCAGCGTCAGCTTCATCCCCTCCAAGCCAACTCCCGCGAGTCATCTAGCGTGAGGCTCCTTTGAGCGGGGCCTTCCTCACTCTCCCATGGATCCCTTCTCGCCGAAGGCACCGTCTCGTCGAGGGAATCTCACCAACGTCGTTTGTATAGTTCCTTCCAGGTAAAACATTCATTTTACTCCTTCCTTTGGGGCGGGTCCGGAGCCCCTGCCTTCCATCAGGCAGGATCCGATTCGAGGCTCCCGATCAGAGCCTCTGCTGGGGCCCGCGCCAACTTACCTAACGTCATGCCAATACGAATGCATTCATTCTTGACTTTATCATGTTCCATTCATTCATTCTCAATGTAATCCCCTTCTCGTAATAAAAGCCAGTGCATTCATTCAGTCCTGTGTAGTGAAATCTCTTACAGTTGAAGTGTAAGTTATAAACGAAAGTTCAACTGAGAGGTGGAACGAACAGCCACCACCCAACTCAGTTCCCCTATTCGACCCTCTGCCCTGCTCCAACCAGATCAGTGCATCTCACGTCTGGGCCCCTTAAAAGGGTGCCTCCTACTCCCTTGTCTCACTTATGCCTTCCGTTCAGGTCAACCCGCCACCTCCCCGACACCGCCCAGCAGCAGGCACCACCAGGATGACCCCACGGGGGCGGGTCCGGAGCCCCTGCCTTCCATCAGGCAGGATCCGATTCGAGGCTCCCGATCAGAGCCTCTGCTGGGGCCCGCGCCAACTTACCTAACGTCATGCCAATACGAATGCATTCATTCTTGACTTTATCATGTTCCATTCATTCATTCTCAATGTAATCCCCTTCTCGTAATAAAAGCCAGTGCATTCATTCAGTCCTGTGTAGTGAAATCTCTTACAGTTGAACTATCTATTTCCTCTCTATTAGAAATAAAACATTACTAGGATCTGTTGCTATCTTATCCACACAAACATCCATACATACTTAGAAGCCTAAGCGCATCCTTCTAGCCTCTAACCACATGTATCTTATAGCGTCCACATTCTGGGCTTGTCATAATAGTTGAACATTGAGGCAAGACACACGTTTTAACTTGCTTTCATATGTATGCCATGTGACTTTGTTGTTGTTGCAATTGCAATTTTTTCTTATATTTTTTCTCGTCCTGTGCAGCACTTTGGTCAATTTCGATTGTTGTAAATGTGCTCTATAAATAAATAATATTGATTTGATTTGATTTGATTTAGTGAAAATAGAATAATTGGGCAAAATATTGTGTGCCTTGAGATTTGTATACCCCGAATGGTGTGCCTTGGGTGTCCAATAGTGTGTAAATGCCTGACGGGTCAAAAATGAACCGAAGACAATCATTGCATATCTGGTGGTATACAGCCTCCATGATGATATGAATAAAGGCAATTTAAGGTTTTTTTTCCTGCTGTTAAACATGCTGGTGAGTCATTTTTAATCACACATTCAGCACTCTATGATCACAGAGCGGATGCAGGTTAGCAGGCCTCCTAAATAATGCCCAGACATTATGACAGGATTCATAAAAATGTCATGTTACCACAGTGACTCACTCTCAGCCAGGCAGCAAGAGCGAGGTGACAATAGCGACCGGTCGGTAACTCCTGTAAAATGGTAAAAAAAAATTGCATTTATATAGTGCCTTTATCCAAGGCGCTTTACATAGATTGTGCATTACATTCACCCATTCATACACCGATTGCGGCGGAAGCCATGCAAGGTACCAACTAGCACATCGGGAGCAATTTGGGGCTGTCCGTCTGTCGCTAACTCCCGTCCGCCCGTTGGGGCGTCAAGTCCGACCGTCTGTAAGTCCGACCGTCGTTTATATAGATAGAGGGCTGTACACAAAACATTGTTCCACAGGCGCTGTACTGTACTGTACTGTACTGTACTGTACTGTACTGTACTGTACTGTACTGTACTGTACTGTAGCTTTGTTGAGACTGGGGAACAATGATGTGAGCACCGGGGTTGTGTCGTGCTTTATAGCTGCTGTTATCGCTAGCTTGTTTTACAACACTTTGTAAAAACACATTGGTTTACAGGCAGCTGGCAGGGTTTCTTCAACACTGTCTTTTCTTGGGGGGTTCTTCCACAAGAGGAAGTAGAAAGGAGTAGAAATATAAGTATAAAGAATACAAATATTATATAAAACTGTTACTATTCTAGGGCAAACATTCAGTGAGAAGTGAATGCAGTCAGGAATGTCAGGATACAGATTAAACAAAGTGGAATCGTAAGTTATGACACAATGAAATGCGCAGGTAAAATTGGAACCGGAACACTATAAAAATGTACCCTATACTCTCCTGATTTGCTGAAATTGTGTCACCTACTGTACCTGAAATTGTATTTTCTGTTTATTAAAGAGCTGGAGATACAGGGAGAGCCCTGTTATTGATCAAACACTCTATAGCAATGATTACTATCACAATATAGTGATTTAACATTTTAACCAAAAAATATAACCCTACCTTTAAACAATCAGATGGCATTATTCCTTACAGAGTGACAATACAACAGGAGTGACATTTTGCTGCCTCCGGGTTGGAATTGTCCATAAAATTGTCCAGAACATTGTACTGGAACATGTGGCTCGTTGGATAATGACTCAAATTGAGCCAGTATAGTGGAAGGAAGCACATTAGGGACTCCAGGGAAATATTGAGCAAATCATCACTACATCAACAAGTACATCACCACCTGCACTGACAGCCGCCACCTTCATGTTCTGTATAATATAACATTTCAACAAGCCACAGCATTTCTGGAATTCATAAATCTGCCACAATGGCCCACGAGTGTGTACATGTGTGAAAATAGGCAGACAAATACTGTTTGCGTGCGTCGACAGAGAGACTGAAGCCAGATGTGCTCATGAGACAAACGGCGGTTTAAATTTAGTAAGTCATTGAGTCACAAAATAAACGCTCCCAGTGCGTAAGGCGGTGGCTCTCACACTTTTTCATGCCAAGGAGCCACAAATTGATACAGTATTTGGCCATGGACCCCCAGCTGACAAAGTTTTGTGTCAGGGACTCCCAGAAGAGAAGATTTATGTTAAAAAATATTCAAAATGATTGTGATTGTGATATTAACTACTTTTGCTGGGAACGCCCTGGAACTCCCTCCAGTGACCCTTGGTGTAAGCATTGTGTGTATTCCTCTATCTGCATCGAGTGATCTTGGTACATAAAAATTGATTTATTGGAGATTCAGACTTTCGATTGTACAGTACTAGAATTTCGCCGCCCTTCGGGCGGCTCATCCTAGTTCCGTTGCAGCGCAATGGGAAGAAGGAAATTGCGAGATTTGACAGACTCCACTTCATGTTTCAGCTGTGTTTTTAAACCCAGTATTGTGCCCTTCACATGTATTAACGGATGGGTATTATTATTATTTGTTGTATTTTATTTTCACATCAAAGCAAATTAAATTAAATTAAAATAAGCACACATGAAACTGCTTTTTACTGTTTTTGTTTACTTACAATAAGTTACTGTTTTTGGAAACCAAAAGATGTTGAGAATGGAGCAGAACATACTGTAGTATATTTTTGTGGGGACCTTGACTGCATTATAGTAGGCCTACAATCTTTTGGATTGCAGTGACCCCACATTGTTTCTTCGGGAACAATATTTGTAGTTACAATGAGGGCTACATGAGCCGAAGGGAGAGAAACACGTCGCCTCTCTCCAGTCCGTGCGTATGCTGCTGCTGGTGGCTGAATAACAACGGATCGCATCGCTGACTGACATAAACGCACAGTTACAATTCAGAGGCACTTCAATAAGAAAACTCAACTAATAACGCTTGTGTGTGTTAATCTGCCCGATGCTGACGTTAGTATATAATGTTTAGATTGTTTTCCTCTTGTACATGCGTTTGTGGGCACAGTGGCAGGGGGTGAAAAGCCGATTTGTCCCATGGTGTGCACTGCGCAACTGTGCAGTGTAAAACATGCTGAAATCAAACCACACACACACACACACACACACACACACACACACACACACACACACAGTCACTCAGTCACAAATCCTCCACAGTGTGATTACGTGTCTGCAGTGACACTGATGCGAGGTTACAATGAGTCCGTGGTGTGGTGAGACTGGGAAAGGAATAATGCGCGGAAGAGCTTGGCATCCGACTGCGCGCGTTGTGTCGATGAGATGGGCGCGTTGGGAAATACTGCACCGAAGCACACTCGCCTATTAGTTTGCATTGCATTTGCACAGTGCGCTCAGTGCGATATTTCCGAACGTGGCCGTTGTGTGTGTGTGGGTGTGTGTGTGTGGCTGGCTGGCCTGTGTTTTGCTGCGTGGGGATCGCCATGTGAGGGGGCTAGCCAATAAGGGCCCGGTGTTGCATGTGGAGAATTGTGTAGGTTAGTGTGTGTGGTGTAGCCGAACGGGGTGGTGAGAACATGAGGGGGATGTAGCACAGCAATCGGTGACCCCTACATTAAGCTGTGTTGCTCCCAGCATGCAGTGCAAATGCGTGTTGTAGCAACCGTAGCCAATGGGAAAACAGGATGCAGTGTTGCCAGGTCCGCGAATTGTAAGCGAGTTGTAAGTAGCGTGTTGAATGGCATTTTTTCTGGGCTTGTTTTCATAGACCTGGCAACAAATTAGGCGGGGGTGTCGGTGCTTGTGGCGTGTTTGTGTTTATTATTGATAGTGATATTGTTTGTGAGTCTGGACGGGAGGCGGCTTTAGTGGCAGTGCAATGACAATTTTTACGCGGGTGATGTTGAGTGTGGGCGTGCTGCGCGACATGAGGAGATAGCGGAGGGTCGACGCGGAGGGTAAGTCTGTGACGTGTTAGTGTGTTTAGTGGGTTGTTGCAGTGTGTGTTGCAGTGTGTCAGTGACGTAGTAGCTGGTGCCTTTTGTTCCTGGGTGCGAACAGCGTTTTGGGCACACCTTTTCAATTGTATAATAGATGTATATACATTTTGTTTTGATTGTATTGTTCCAGTTTTTGCTTTGGCAATGTAAACGTCTGTTTTCTTATGCCAATAAAGCCCTTTGAATTGAAATTTTAATTGTAAGCCTTGAGGGACTTAAAGGTTCTTAGTATTTATGACAGCAAATTCTAAATTTGTCTTAGTCTTTTGAACACACCATTTAGTTTTAGTCCTATTTAGTCATCTGAAACAGTTTTAGTCTAGTCTTAGTCGACTAAATATCAGAAAACATTAGTCTTAGTCAACACTGCTAAATTGCACATTTACATATAAATAATGTGTCTGCAATTTCTTATGGGAAGAATTGATATTGACGAAAGTTCCCTCCCACCTCAACCCAATACACAGATGTTTGTCCCCATCAGGAGATGAGGGCAAAAAAATATAGTGAAGAATAAAATAATAATATTTCAGTTATAATAGCCTCCCTGTATGACAGCCACTGTTCCCCACAGCCTGCGTCTGCATTCAGGCTGTACTAATCTTGTTATCCTACAAAAACAATCAGAGCAAACAGATGAGACATCAGCGTCTGGTTGAGTGTTGGGCTGCCATGGATTCTTCAGTCAATACGCACTTATGGAGTTTAAATCTGCCTGGAGAAAATAACCTTTCGTCTTAGTGTATGAACACAAACGCACGCACGCACGCACGCACGCACGCACGCACGCACGCACGCACGCACACACACACATACACACATACACACATACACACAACACTTTTCGATTTTTATACTGCAATTAAGCAAATTCATGATTAATTTATTTGTTAAAATGTATCAGACACACAGTGTGTTAAGATGCGCTCGGGTGGGGTATAGTGGTAAAGTGCCTGTTCACCACCGCAGAGGTTGTGGGTTCGAATCCACCGTGGTGCATCTGGCTGTGTTGAGCGTTTCTTTACACAAACACGATTGGCCCGTGTTCGGGGGAGGGAAGCCGGGCGGGGTGGGTGATAATTGTCACTGCCTGTATTCCTACGGGTTGGGGTGGCCACTGTCAGCAGGTAGTTGGGCGAAGGCTCTACGTCCTCACGGTGGGGGCTCCTCACAGGCAGGTGAATCAGTAGGATACAACAGCAATGACAACACAGAGGTGTGTGGGGGAATCAATTGGCATAACGACAAAATTGGGGAGAAAAAGAGGTAAAAGGGTCTCTCACAGATGTAATCTGTCTTTATCTTACTTTTCTTCTAACAGGCCTCTCTCTCTCTCTCTCTCTCTCTCTCTCTCTCTCTCTCTCTCTCTCTCTCTCTCTCTCTCTGCTCATGAACTACTCTGTTGGTGTGTGTTGCTGTGGGCAGACAGGGGAACATAACTCAGATTGATACGCTAAACTAGCAGAGGAATGATGGACACACACACACACACACACACACAAACACACACACACACACACACACACACACACACACACACACACACACACACACACACACACACACACACACACACAGTAGGGGTCCCACATTGTGTGTTCAGTAGAAAATAACAACCAAGGGCCTCATAAGAACATTTACTGGTGGTGGGCTTGCAGTAGCCTTGAGGTCACACTCTGCTCAGATCGTTTTTGTGTCTTTGCCTCTCACCCTCTGAGCGTGCGTGCGTGCACATGTAACAGTGAAATATAAGAGTGCATCATCGTAGTCATCATCCAGCACACATAGCCAAACACCATTGGGGGGGAATAAAACGTTGGGAATTGACATACCGGGAAAGCATCTGTGTCATTTTAAATTTTAGCGTTGGCTATTCAAAAATAGCAGATATACAAGCTCACAGCTTGTACATCTGCTTTTTTTTATCTTGAAAGTCTTTGAAAAAGGTTGAATCTTTTTGAATTTGCGAAAACGTTTGAGAAGGAATTCTGATTCAGAAGGCATTTGTAGAATGGACCTCAGGGCTTCCACTGTATCGATGGGTGGCCCAGCCGTCTGAGGTCACCAGCACCAGGAGGACAATCCTCCTCCTGGTGCTGGAGATGTCACACTAGCTGCAGATCTGGCAGAGGAAGTGAGTAATGCATTCATTAATGAATGAGTAATAACGAGAGCAAGCTGGCTCATGTCTGAGCTCCGAGGCTTCTTCTCGTCCTTGCCTTTGACTTGTTTATGAGCTTGGAGTGTGTGTGTGTGTGTGTGTGTGTGTGTGTGTGTGTGTGTGTGTGTGTGTGTGTGTGTGTGTGTGTGTGTGTGTGTGTGTGTGTGTGTGTGTGTGTGTGTGTGTGTGTGTGTGTGTGTGTGTGTGTGTGTGTGTGTGTGGCACCGCAGGCAGCCACGTTTGACGACGAGCAGCTCTGGCATTCTGCGTAAAACCGTTGCATGTCCTCATGAGTGTTTCTAGGGAAGTGGTTCTCAAAGTGGGGTCTGGGTTATGGTCTGGTGGTCTGGTTATGGTCTGGGTTATGGTCTGGTTATGGTCTGGGTTATGGTCTGGTTATGGTCTGGTTATGGTCTGGTGGTCTGGTTATGGTCTGGTTATGGTCTGGTCTGGTGTTTCTAGGGAAGTGGTTCTCAAAGTGGGGTCTGGGTTATGGTCTGGTTATGGTCTGGTGGTCTGGTTATGGTCTGGTTATGGTCTGGTTATGGTCTGGTTATGGTCTGGTGGTCTGGTTATGGTCTGGGTTATGGTCTGGTCTGGTTATGGTCTGGTTATGGTCTGGTTATGGTCTGGGTTATGGTCTGGGTTATGGTCTGGTGGTCTGGTTATGGTCTGGTTATGGTCTGGGTTATGGTCTGGTGGTCTGGTTATGGTCTGGTTATGGTCTGGTGGTCTGGTTATGGTCTGGTTATGGTCTGGTTATGGTCTGGTGTTTATAGGGAAGTGGTTCTCAAAGTGGGGTCTGGGTTATGGTCTGGTGGTCTGGTTATGGTCTGGTGTTTATAGGGAAGTGGTTCTCAAAGTGGGGTCTGGGTTATGGTCTGGTGGTCTGGTTATGGTCTGGTGTTTATAGGGAAGTGGTTCTCAAAGTGGGGTCTGGGTTATGGTCTGGTGGTCTGGTTATGGTCTGGTGTTTATAGGGAAGTGGTTCTCAAAGTGGGGTCTGGGTTATGGTCTGGTTATGGTCTGGTTATGGTCTGGTTATGGTCTGGTGGTCTGGTTATGGTCTGGTTATGGTCTGGTTATGGTCTGGTGTTTATAGGGAAGTGGTTCTCAAAGTGGGGTCTGGCAAATGATTGATAGTTGGGGACAATTTATTTTGTTTGTAACTCAGAGTGTACAAATGGGGTTCTGTGGCCTTATGCATATCAAACTGCTATAGCCATACAACCGTTGGGGGAAAGGTTTGAGCAGCAGAGCAGATTAATGAAGGTCCTGAAGGGAGGGAAAGATGTTTAGTCCTATTACTAGAATATTAGTAAAACTAGATCAGCTGACACTGAACCCCATGCTGAGTTACACATCATGTGATCCTTTTATCACAACCTGAAATATATCACTATCTGCTCCGCGAAGGTGGCGGCCATGTTGAAAATAAAGGGTCACCATCTTGGGAGATTTGAGTGGCCAGCACCCTTTTCCATAAGAGTGGCCCTTATGAGAGTATAATTTGTGCCAAATGTCATGCTTGTATCACAAAGTGAACCATTGGGTGGCTGTGGCTCAGGAGGTAGAGCAGGTCGTCCAATGATCCCTGGGTCGGCGGTTCGAATCCCGGCTCCTCCTGTCCACATGTCGAAGTGTCCTTGGGCAAGACACTGAACCCTACATTGCCTCCAATGAGTTGTTCGGTGTGAGCTTGCCACCATTGGTGTGTGAATGTGGGAAGTGAGGACGCTGGCGACTGTTCGCCGCTTCACCTCCCAATGTATGAATGAATGAACCATTGTAAAGCGCTTTGAGCACTTGGAAAAGCGCTATAAAAATGCAATTCATTATTGGGTATTACTCTGCTCTGCTACACTGTTGTAGGGAGGGAAAGCTGTCCCATGCAGCTGTCTGCTCACATTCCATGTCATCACGAGCAACTGACCTCATGCACGCAACATACTGCTCTCCAGTGGTTCCTCAAGGAACCCAGGAGGGGACCACTGCTATAATACCACTGCTGTATTCTCACTGTCAACAGTGTCAAGTGAGACGCAAGACATTTGGGCAAAATCTGACCAATCTGTCGACCACTTGAAACGTTATAGGAATGCCCCCATCGCATCGTTTCTCAACGCTCCCGGTCTCTCTCCCACACTCCGCCGCCATGGAATGTGTTCTCATTCCCAACTCGTAATAGCTTGACAAGTCTGCTAAAACATTTAAAACAAGGCCGACGTCAAATCCTGGCCTGACGCATTTGGCACAATGGAGAATGCATTGCTGCATGACAAACACACACACACGCACGCGCACGTGCACACGTGTTTGGTTCTCTCTCCTTCCTGTTTAGGGAGGGCAGAAGTTTTTTTTGGCGTAGGTTATTTGTGTGCAGTTTCAGCCGCCCTCTAAGCTCTGGAACTCCCTGTCTCTCCAGCTCTAGAGTACCTGTTGCAACAGTCCGCCTGTGTCCCTTTTGTGCCCATAATGGAGAGGAGATCTCTGTATCTGTCAATCTGACATGGCCATATATTTTACGTTTAAGAGAGAAGGAGAGAGAATGTGTTTGCATGCATACAACTGTAGAAACTGTCTGTCTGTCTGTCTGTCTGTCTGTCTGTCTGTCTGTCTGTCTGTCTGTCTGTGTCTGCACCGCACACATACTCTCTCTCTGTCTCTCTCTCTCTCTCTCTCTCTCTCTCTCTCTCTCTCTCTCTCTCTAATGCACTGTATCAACTGACGTAACCACATTAACCCTGGTGTCCCTATTTTGGGCATGTCCTTAGTTACGTGTCACACATTTATGCATGCCTTGTGTTGGGTTGTTGTCTCTCCTTGCTGTTTGTATTTGCCATCTCCTCATTGGTTCCTTGACTCAGGTCCGGTTCTGATTGGTCCATTCATCTCCGGGAGCCCTGTCCAATCATCAGCGGTTCTCAACCTTTTCTGGATCAAGGCCCACCACTTGAAAATCTCAAAGTGTTCGCGGCCCACCCATCTGACAACTTAACAGGTGATCAGATGGGTGTCGCGCGTGTATTTCCAGAGCATGTTAATTTTAACGACCAATCGATTGGATCAATGGAAGTAACATAGTTATTAATCGGTATCACAATGAAAAGTCATTGTTTCTTTCTTTCTTTTTTTAAATGTATCTTTAAAATCCTCGTGTTGTGTCAATTGGTTGAGAGCCCACTTGCACTATCCTCACGGCCCACAGGTTGAGAACCACAGTCAGTCAGTCACTGGGTGACCACGGCAAGGAGCCAATGGCTGCATGCGCATTGGCGAGCGCACCGTCCAAGTTGGCGAGCCATGGTGGATGGAATTGTTTTATCATGTAAAGAAATCCTCTGTCTTCCATTTCCTTTATCAGGGAACCCTCTGGGTTCCTTGAGGGACTTCTAAGTGGACCCTGTCTGTAACTGAGAGTGTACAAATTGAACCAAATGGGCCCGCAACTGCAATGGTCCATTTGGTTCCATTTGTACACTCTCAGAGGTATGGGGGTCTTTGAAATTAAATAGTTTTAGAACCACTGTTCTATATAAAGCCCTGTTCATCTGCAATCTGCCCTCCCACCTTTTGACTGCCTTCTATCTAGCGAGAGAGAAAGCTTGGTTTTGTGACTGTTTAAGTCTGTTTGTTTTGTCCTTGTATGCGATTTGTTTGCTGTACAGAAAAGGACTAGGTTACATTTGGGTAGCATTTAAATGTTACAACTCATACTGTAGGAGCACCTGTTTGCAGTTTAAAGGACTAAGGACCCACGAAACGCTTCTTCTTCGTTTTTCAGTGTAGGAGTTCTTGTTAAATACACAAGGTTCTAACCTCGGTGGGTGGTGAGTGCCACCCACTGTAAGTTTAACATTTAAATAATAATTCTTCTCTCTCTCTCTTCCTCGCTCTCTTTCACTCTCAGTATTGCTCCCATTTTTTGTCTTATCATCTGTCTCTCCGTCTTTCCTCTCTCTCAGACTCTTCTCTCTGACTCTAAACGTAGTATTAAAGGTATATTCAGTGATTTGACTTAATTCAAATATCACTTATTTTTTCTTTTTTTCTGGATAATTCTCTCTACTATAGAGTGTGCTGACCATATAAGGAGTTCCTCCCTGTCCCCAGTGAGCCCCTGGGGTCAAAAAACCCTAGTTTCAGTTTTGGTGGCGGGTGGCAAAGCCTTCATCCAATCAGGATGAGAGGGGCCTTCCTCCAATCATGATCGAGTGGGGGCGGGCCTTGGTGCACATGCTGTTGGCCTGTTGCACTTCCCCCCACTGTAGAGCGTGCATGTGCATATTTTGTTACCGGGGCGGACTGGGTCGTTTTCCAAATCACCCAAATCACTGAACGCTCCTTTAAAGCAAAAAACCTCACAGGACAGGACTGAAACTTTTGGTCATGCCGATACCAATCTGTCATTTGTGAAATGGCATGAAAGAACCCTGCACACTAGCGTGCCGTTTCCTAATCAGGGATACAAGTGGCTGATAAACCATCAGAAACTAAACAAAAAATAATAATAGTTTGGAGTAGGTTTGTTCTAGAAAATGTTGTTTCCCTGATGTTTATCAGTTTCTTCAATATAAATGTATGTGCCAATCCACAGGCTTCATTTGGTATTAAGGCTGTGTCACAGGACATTGAAAGCTGCTGAGGCAAGTTTTGAATGTTTGCCGCTGAGTGCTTTGAGTACATCAATAAGGACAGGAGCAGGGGTGTAGTGGGGGGGGGGGGGGGGATTTGCCATGTCTTGGAGATTTGCCATGCTTCCGTCTTCTGGTGACTTACAGACTTAAATCTGAGTGCGTGTGCGTGTGCGTGTGCGTGTGCGAGTGCGTGCGTGCGTGCGTTTTTCAACTTTTTTGTGTATGCTACAATAGTAGTATACACAAGCAAATAATGAATCCTGCATCCTGGCTGTAGTATTTGTATCTCCCTGCTGGATATTGTTATTTTCTTCCTTAACCACATGGACCATCTAGACTTAGTAAACTGGACCTGACTTGGACAGTTTTTTCTTATTGTTTAAGGTATAATCTTGGGTTCTTACGCTGAATGTGAAAAACACTCACTATTTTTTTCACTTTATGCTTTATTTAAGATGGAGAACGGAGAGACATGGAAGGAATTCAATGTTTTTTTTTTTTTATAGTTTTTATCCCACGATTTTGCAACACATTTTTTTCACCCAGTGTCAATTGTCTAATGTAGGGCACTACACTTCCTCTGCCAACCTGCGGGGGCAGCGTATCTAATGTAGGGCACTACACTTCCTCTGCCAACCTGCGGGGGCAGCGGACCAAGGGGGCAGGCAGACTTTCCAACGTTGAAGCTCTGGGTCCTAGTGGTAGGAGGAGGGACTACAGGCGGACCCGTGGATTCATGACCGGGAAACCCCGTGCAGCTGGGCTTTAACGTTGAGCGCTCGGTTGCCCTACGTCACTCAGGACCTCAAAGTTGAGGTCCTGGGAGGGACTTCCGGCAGTCTTCCGGGTGCTTCAAAACGCCACTGAGCAACTTCCACTGACATGAATAGCTGGGGGGGCGGAGCTTCGCGCCAGTTCAGTCTCTATTATATATATACTCTATGCAGCGGACAGACATGCTTCCTTCTCTGCTGCTCCTTTACACCTGACAGGGGAGAGTTTCCCCGGCCGGACGTAGCGTGTGGAAGGAACACGTTATTCCGTACCTGTTCCTTTCCCCTCCATCAGGCACCCCGGCTGGCCAGGGGGAGGCAGTTTAGAGACCAGGATTACTGCATGTTTTTTGTGAGGGTACCTACACGGGGAAGGCAATGTTGAATTACTTGCTAGAACAAAGGGAGTCTGTTTTTTATAGCATGCTAATATGCACATAATAAGGACAGGACAGGAGACAGTCTACTACTGTATACCGGTATATGACACAGAATGCTTACGATTTTATTTTACGATAAAGATTGTTGCTGAAGCCGTTCCTTTATTATTATTCTGTGAAAATGTATATGAAAATAGTCAAAATAGACGGTCTAGTATCTACAAGTAAAAAATACGGAGATTCAAGGTTTCTGCCCAACGCCAACGACATACTGACAATGAAATATGTCTACAAAATGAGCCCTGGAAAATACAACGTGTGTGTCATTTCAGCCTGATGACCTGAGGTTTCTATGCATTATGTCATCATCTCTTCTCCTCCTATACTCCCTCTCTGCTTCTCTCATCTCAGTCATCCACACTCCGACGATATTGGGTGTGGAAACCTCTTATGTCCAAAACCTACGGCAATGAGCTTGTAATGATCTGCTATTGCTATGTTTTGCTGACACTGTAGTATGAAGAAGTAGGGTATTCATTTGTTAAAAAACTAAAACATAAAAAGATACAAGGTTTCTGCCAGACGGCAATGACTTGCTTATCGTTGCTGTCGGACAGAAACATCTTATCTCCATAATTTAACTTATTGTGGGTTTTGCTTTTGCTGTTTTTTTTTTAATTTGAATCATGAAAAGTAACAGTTTTGGATTTTTTTGGACATATGAGGTTTACACCCGACAGAGACGTTACGCATCCTCAACTCTCTCTCTCTCTCTCTCCTCTCTCTCCTTCTCTTTCTTTCTCTCTCTCTCTCTCTCTCTCTCTCTCTCTCTCTCTCTCTCTCTCTCTCTCTCTCTCTCTCTCTCTCTCTCTCTCTCTAGCCTACAGCATGTTTTATTCCGTGTTGCAGTAGCGCGCACAATGAAGATGCTTAGTGTCAATTTAACTCTGACGGATCCATTTGGTTCCATATCTGGACACTTGAGG